>NC_136062.1:264496090-264498590 GCF_964261635.1 Lissotriton helveticus | reverse complement strand
AGATCTGTTGTACCGGAAGTAACGGGACCAGAGGGCAGGGAGATGGTGCCAAATATACAAATGAGATTTGGTGATGTAAAACACATCTGCGCATTTTGCGATGGATTCATTTCCTACGGAGAAAAAAGCATCACTCTGATCAACAGAGCTATTGACTATCATATGCAAGTTTGTCCGAAACGCCCAAAATAATAAATACTTCTTTTTTTTGTTTTGTTGCTCCTGTTGAGCCCTTTACAATGAATCGTTTTCATTGCCCCCTCCAAGAAAACCCCAAAAAAATATAAAACTGTTCCGAAAAATTCAAAAACAGTAAAAAAATGTTCAGAAAAATAAAAAAAAAAGTTCTTTTCAGAACTACCTCCCCGTTATTAAAAAATTGGTACAATATTTGGAACTGTGCCAACCTCTATTTCTCTTAGTTCGCTTCCCAGTTCGCGAACCGGAAGCGAACCAAAAACAGTAAGTATAAGGGAAGGAAACAGACACTTATGTTAAAAGAAAGACAGCTATAAGGGAGTAAACTAGAGATACCATTACCCGTAATCCACTGCTGATGATGTCACATATTACATCATTCATGACATGCTCAGTGACATCATCAGCAGAGGATTGCGGGTTTTTTGGCAACATGCCTTATCCACGGTTTAATAACGCTGCCTTTTGCTTTATATAAGTTTTCAAATTGTATGAAATATATACCAATAGGTCGTTATGAACCTTTAGGTAGTGCTTTTCTTCATGAGGTCTGGTCGCTTCCATACACATACAGATGTTTCAAAGATGATCAAGAAGTTTATCTGAATGGAGAGGAATGCACTGAGACGCCAGATCATTCACTAATGTGTAGGCACATACAGTTACACGGTTCATGCAACAAACACCGACCAAATATGGCTTGCGTGTTGCAAGGCACGCCAGTTCCTGCTATCATCCCCACGTTCAAGTTGTTGGAAAATGGTAGTTATTTGATGCTCAATAATGAAGATTGTTCTGAGTTAATTAAAAGTATTCCTTTTATCGTAACAGTAAGTGAACGGGTTATTTGCTGCAGAAATGTTCTATTTCCTCCCACACATGAACATAGGGAGTTTTCAATCTGGCCACAAATACCAACCTTGGGACACGTTTCAACGGCATGGCAAGAATAAGAGCTCTTTTGTCTCAGAGAGAGGTGGCCTTGAGTTCGGCCCGTGAAACTTTCGTACTTCACATAGCGAACACCCGTACAGAGGTGCACACCCTTTTCAATTAAGATTTGCCTTTCAATTTCAGCAACATGTTTCCGACTATCTTTAACGCATCCTCCACAAAGTCCCTGGCACACTTTTTTAAAGTTGTTACCAGTGGTCTCGTGACTTCATTTGAGAAAATCTTTGGAGTCATCCCTGCTTCCTTTCATTGTATTTTCTGCACTCTGGTTCGTGGATTGGCATTTTTACTTGCATTACCAGCGGACGCTCTTGTGCTTTTTTACATTTTTAAATATGGATGTCCCTCCTATGCAACCTCCGACCCTGCAGCTGCTGACACTGTTCCGCAATCGCATGCTAGAATATTATGGCACAATGCCGTTGGCGATATTAAGCACGGCATATGGATTATCTTTTCGGTTCTCCTACTTCACCTGTGTCCAGCCTGTATTTCACTGCCTGACCTGTGATTTCGATTGGGCCATTGATTTGTGTCTCTGCGGACCGGTTTCTCCTGACGTCGACTTTAATCAGCTGATGACTCCTATCATTACTCACGAGTCGGTTTGTCCTGGCGAAAGGATTATGGCTGTGGCATTGATGCATGGACTACTTGGTCCCTGGAATTTACTGGCGGCAGCACAGTCTTTCTTGGAACAGAGCTTTCTTGAAAACCCACCGAGCTGTCCTCTGATGGTGATAGAGGATCCGGTGCTGGGAGAGCACGTATGTTCTTTTCCGCTTTTAAATTGGATGGCTGAACTGTTTTCGGATGAAGACGGTGACTTCCTATTGGAGGCTGTTGCAGCTTATTTTGCATACACAGTTATGTCATAGACCTTTTTCATGTTTGATATGCTGAGTACTAGCATTTCATTGACAATTCATTGACTTATTTGTCAAGTTTTTATTATTTACCTTGCCTATTGGCTTAAGACTCGATAAAGTACTTGGCTGTTTTATTTTTCTTTAGCATTAAATTTTCCTAGTTTTTAATGCTTTACCTTGCGGACCGTCCACATATAAACTTGCAATCTGCTCTCATGAGATGGCACTTCTATTATCTTATTCAGTTCGTTTCCGGATCATGAGGAGGTGTCATCTAGGTCCTGGATATCTTTACACCGTGTTAAGTTAGCATGGGCTCATTACCGGTTTAAACGCCATTTTTCCTTTTTTGCAACTTCTGCACACGACACTTAGTTGTTGCTTTAGCTTTCCACCTAGTAGTTCATCGTGGTTTACATGAGAATAATATGTTATTGGTCTACTATCTGCTTTACTTGTTAAACTATATCTGTACAGCG